>NC_081343.1:58434995-58447418 GCF_029784015.1 Lycium ferocissimum
GGACGAGCCTGATTGGATGCTTGAGTATAGATTGAAATCTTATGAGAAATTTGTTAAGATGAAAGAGCCTAAATGGTCTGATAACAAGTACCCTGAAGTTGATTTTCAAAATATGGTTTACTATTCAGAACCTAAAAAGAAACCAACTTTGAATAGTCTTGATGAAGCTGACCCTGAACTTGTTAGGTATTTTGATAAATTGGGTATTCCTTTGAATGAAAGGAATCGTTTAGCAAATGTTGCAGTTGATGCTGTTCTTGATAGTGTTTCTATTGCTACAACTCATAGGAAGACTTTAGAGAAGTCTGGTGTGATTTTTTGTTCTATTTCTGAGGCTATTAGGGAGTATCCAGATTTAGTTAAGAAGTATTTGTCTAGAGTCGTGCCTCCCGAAGACAATTTTTACGCGGCGCTTAATTCAGCTGTTTTTAGTGATGGATCATTTGTGTATATACCTAAGAACACCAAGTGTCCTATGCAAATATCTACTTATTTTAGAATAAATGCAATGGAAACTGGTCAATTCGAGAGGACTTTGATTGTCGCGGATGAAGGGAGTTTTGTGGAGTATCTAGAAGGGTGTACAGCACCTTCGTATGATACGAATCAGGTACATGCTGCTGTGGTGGAATTGTATTGCCATGAAGGTGCAGAGATTAAGTACTCCACCGTGCAGAATTGGTATGCGGGAGATGAGGAAGGTAAAGGAGGGATTTATAATTTCGTTACGAAGAGGGGGCTTTGTGCTGGGGCTCGTTCGAAGATATCATGGACACAAGTGGAGACAGGCTCAGCTATTACCTGGAAATATCCAAGTGTTGTGTTGGAGGGTGATGAATCAGTTGGTGAGTTCTATTCTGTGGCATTGACTAATAATTATCAACAGGCCGATACAGGAACGAAGATGATACACAAAGGGAAGAATACGAGGAGTAGGATTATTTCCAAGGGTATTTCTGCAGGAAACTCTAGAAACTGTTACAGAGGATTAGTTCAGGTCTTATCAAATGCAGAGAATGCTCGGAATTCCTCCCAGTGTGATTCAATGCTCATCGGTGATAATGCTGCGGCCAACACTTATCCATACATTCAGGTAATTAGCTCTTTGTGTAACTTTAATTTTGTTTTCTGTCTCCGCATGATAAAATATCTGAATGTAACTTTAGCTCTATACCTTTAAAAGTACAATGTTTCGCTGTGACATATGGCCTTGTTACACTTTAGGTGGAAAGCATGCTCTTTCTGTGATCACAGTGTACTTCATTGTATTCTGTTGTCTCCTGATTTATGCATGATGCTGGTACCATTGAGTACCATATTCACTGTCTCATACTACAGAAGCAATATATTTAATCTACCACCTTTTCCCAAGATCGATCCTACTCCAGATGTAGAAAAGGAAAAAGGAAAAAAGAGGAATTCCACCTTGAAATTAGAATCAGTCAGAAGAGCTGAGAAGAAAAGGTTCAACATATGCAGGGGACGGTTGTTAGTTCCTTATTCTAGAACAGCAGTTAAAACAAGTTCTTATTAAAAAAACCAGCAGTTAAAACAAGGTAATAAATTCCATGCTGGGATAGTCTGCTTGGAAATTGTTAGCTGTCTTGGCAGGTCAATAAATAGCGCCTCATTCTTTGTTGTCTGAGGATATCCCCAGTCTAGGATCATCAAAATAGCGGATCGTACGTTAGTTATGGAGTTCAAAATGAATAAGGGGGGTGCTCCAGGCGTTTGTTTGAAGTTCATTGCCATGAGAAGATGTGTCAGTTTTTACTTTTAATATGTCCACAGAACCTGGGTGGGGTGAAAAGCAACTACGATGGTATCCCTGTGAGTGACAGTGTGGGTGTGTGTTGATTTTTCTAGAGCTAAATTAAGCCTCTCTTGCTGAAGATTATTGTCTACTCCTGCTCGGAGAAGATATTACTTCCTCGGTTCCTCCATTTTTGAACCTATTTAACTGGGCACAAAGTTTAACTAAGAAGAAAGACTTTTGAACCTCGTGGTCTTAATTCTTAAAGACATAACATTTGTGTTACCATAAGACTTTTGAAACTTGTCGGTCTAAATATGCCATAACATTTGTGTGGCTATAAAAGCTTCTCATTAAGGGTAAAATGGGAAGTTTGTATTAAATTGTTTCCAGATTTAGAAAGAGGTCATTCCTTTTTTTGTTGGTAACTATCAGTATATTTACCAAGTGGAAATCTGTACAGCTCGGCAAAAAAAAAAAATTAAAAAAAATCAGTTTGGACATAAAGTCCCAAGTTACATTGCAGAGTAACAAAATCTAGTTGGTTCGCTAACTCCATAAAGGGCTGGTGGGTGGGATAGAGCCTCTAGCGCCAATGTCAATGAATCAAAGGTGTCTTTTTATGGTATGGAATGGGAAGTGCAAGAATGGAACACTGACTGCATACACCTACAGAGGATAGAAGTTAAGAGAATGCGTGTAACTAGTTCGCCTAAATTTTGTGACTGCTCTACAGTGCACTTCCTGGATGACCTGTTTGATGATCTGCTCTGGTAATCTTCTTTAAGCTTAAAAACTCTGGCATTCTCTTTTGCCAGATATGGTAGACACATCCACCCAGAAACATTTCTCCTAGCATGAGTAGCTGCCCAGTTCACTTCAGCTTGCCAGTTACAGTCGTGGATTCCTTGCCAATACAGAATCTTTTCCCATATTTATCTAGAATAACTACATCGGAATAGCAAATGATCAACATCCTCCAATTCATCTTGACATAAGAGGTAGACAGCGTCGTCTATATTTGCCCTACAGGAAATTCTGTCCAGTGTTTGCAGTCTTCTACGCAAAGCAAGATAAAGAATAAACACCCATTTAGGGACACCAAAGTTTTTACAGACCAACCTCGTCCACTGCACCTTTGGATAAACATCTCTACTCAGTTCATACAAATTGAAAAGGATATAAGTTCACACAAATTGAAACGGATACATGGAGTAATAGATATTGTTATGGATGTAGTGTATGTTTAAGATAAGCAGCAAACCGCATGTTCATCTGTTTGAATAACTTATCTTTATACTTGGTCCAGATGAAGTAACATTTACTAATGAATATAGTCGAACTTGGTGGCCTTTGATAACCATCTTAAATCTTGTGAACTCTAAGAAACTTTACCTGCATTAAATTTGGACGTGATTGCTTCTGGTAAAGTACCGCATGAAACACACTCCCATCCTTGCGATTTGGTGGAGGAACTAGTGCAAACTAATATTAAAAGCAGTCTATAGTCTCTAATATTCTTGATTGGATTACCTTATATGTCTTGCTATATTTTAGGATCTCTTAGAAAGCTTCTGTAGTTTTCCTTACAAAAAAGAAAGCTTCTATTAAGAAATAGATTAGTGCATAGGGATCAAAAGAAAAGAACATTTTGTTTCTTTGGTTGTGGCTTTTAAGCTCTAAGTCATATGCTACATGAATTTTGTAGTTATCCTGGTAACTGGAATTAGTAATATTAAATTGAACACATCGATATGAATTGCCATTTTGGTCAAGTCTTGTTGTGGTAGCTACTGTGCATGTGTGTATATTAACTCTTGTGCTAATGGGAACTCAGATTAGTTTGATTGAGAACTTAATGTAATTGCGTTTTTACACTTCCGTTTTTACATTTACATATGACATCATTTTACCAGGCCAAGAACCCCTCTGCCCGGGTAGAACATGAAGCCACAACGTCAAAAATCGGTGAAGATCAGTTGTTTTACTTCCAGCAGAGAGGAATCGACTATGAGAAAGCAATGGCTGCAATGATCTCTGGGTTTTGCAGAGATGTTTTCAATGAACTTCCTGATGAATTTGGTGCTGAGGTGAACCAATTAATGAGCTTGAAGCTTGAAGGATCTGTAGGTTAAGCACACCTTTCATTTTGGTTAGCAAAGTTGATTGCTGGTGTGAAAATTTTGGACTTTGTAGCCATTGGTTTTTGTCATCTGTAAAGTTGTAGTAGTATCATACACAAACTTTTGCTATTTACACTTATGTAAATAAATAATGTGTCGAGGTGTTATCTTCTGATCCCTTTTTCATACATTAACAATTCCATGACTTATAATTGATTGTGCCAGAGAAAGTTACATAATTTCAAGCAAAAATAGATAAAGGAAGAATACCGCTTAGGAAAAATACATTAGTTTTCAATTCCCCGAGCTTAGGGGTCAATTATTGAGCAGTCTGTATCCCTGTAGTTTATTGCTGCATGTCTAGTTCTTCCTCAGCCCAAAGGCCCAAAAGAGTTCTCCTATGAAACAAGTGATAACTGAACCAAAAGGAGAAAAAACAAAGCCTCACTTAACCAAATAAAACTTAGTTCATTCAGCTCAGTAGGCATATCTACTTGCCTTCACCAGTACTTGCTTAAAATTAAGAGTATTTAAGAGGTGGAGTGCTCGATGGCAATGACATACATTAATTTGTTTGACAAAAAACTCAGTAAGGGTTCTGTACCTAAATTATTTGTAATAGCGTTTCAAGGTGATCTCAAACTATAAACTATGATATCCTTATAATTATCTGAAATTGATCATAAATAATGAAGTAAATATTTTTTATATGTAATTATTGCCAAGTCACTCGGTCACCAACTCTCCATCATTGTATTTTAAAATTTTAAAATATTCATATATAGCTGAGTGCTGACACAATATAATCCCAAATGCACCAGTAGGCGACATTAGACGGTTATACATTCTTCTGGCCCAGTTTAGAAATACAATTACCTTTAAAAAAAATTAAAAAAATAATAATAATAATACTGTATTTGACATTGGAGTCAATTTTTCACTAACTTGAAGTTGAATTTCTTAAGTCTGAAAAACTGGTGTTAACCATTTTTTTAATTAAATATTTTTTTTTCCTCATAAGACTTCAACATCTTTTAAAGTAAAATACATGTCTAAATATAACTTTAATTTTTAAATACCTTTTTAACTTAACTTAAAATACTATTTTTTTAAATGTCACCAAATGCCTACTTAATATTATCAAATTTCCACCTGATTTTCGACCTTGTTTTCATTAACCAGAAAAATTAGAAAATAGTAATTTATTAACTGAAGAAACTATCCTCAACTTGATCCCCCATTATAAAAAAAAAGGTCCCTTTTGACACAAATTTGTTCTCCAACAACCATAATTGGTTGACTTGCCTTTTTTAAAAGGTGAAAGGAGCAACTCTTGAATAACTTCAAGAAACGCAGAAATTGGAGAAAATTGGACGAAAAAAGACAGCAGACATAGTCGTTGACTCTTGAGAAATAAAAAATTATGGCTGGCCTTGGACTTGCCCACTCACTAACTGTATAGTATATACTTTTAAGATCCAATTATTGAATTTCGCCGGTGGAATATATTATTCTATGACAGTTCCCCATTACTCTATAGTTCACATATAGCCAGACGTTTATGTTATATTGTATTTTAATCACACAAAGATGAGTGTTCCATATTGTTTCACCCTTTGATGCCGAGCTCAAAGACTAATAGCCATGATTCTGAATGTTCAAGACATTATTTAGAATGGATGTGTCGATTTTATGTACCCAGTGACAATCAGAATTTAAACTTAAGAGGTTCAACGTTTTGATTTTTTAATTACAAATAACGGATTAATTTCATGAATGATTACTCAACTTTCACTTTATTCCACTAAAGTCAATAAACTATTTTTGTAACGAAAAAGTCATTCAGCTTTACCAAACTACCACGAAAGCCACTAAATCATTTTTATGACCAAAAAGTTACTCAACTTTACCTAAGTATCACAAAAAGTGATTAGGAGGAAGCAAAAGAACATTTTATATGTTGCCTAGACAAAGATAAATGATTTTTCGTAAAATTGTTTGGTGACTTATGGTGAAACTTAGGCAACATTGAGTGATTTTCTTTGTTACAAAAAATAGTTTAGTAACTTTCCGTGATATTTAGACGAAGTTGAGCATTTTTTTATTGAAAAAAAAAGTTTAGTGACTTTAAATGGAATACAA
Organism: Lycium ferocissimum; assembly: GCF_029784015.1. Taxonomy (NCBI): domain Eukaryota; kingdom Viridiplantae; phylum Streptophyta; class Magnoliopsida; order Solanales; family Solanaceae; genus Lycium; species Lycium ferocissimum. Next base: position 58,441,014 of record NC_081343.1, read on the forward strand.
TAGAAGTGGAGTGATTATTTATGAAATTATTCTCTGATAAAAACTAATTATTCCCAACAATATTTACACCAAACCAATAAAAATATTTGTTTGCACATAAACTTTTCTCGCTTAACTATTTTTAGTTAATAACCATAATAAGCTTTATTATCTAGTGTAAAGCATAGTGCGGATATATAGATTTTTACTATTCTGAAAATTATAGGACTCAAAACTAATACTACTAATATTTATCACATTTCAAATTTGTTATATATACGTTAATATAAATAAAAAAATATCGGGTTCAATCGAATCCATGTGTAAAATTATAGGTCAGCAGCCCCTTGCAAGAACTACCGACATTCGAACTTCGTTTCAGTTTGGTTTTCGAAGAATTATATATTTAGGAAAACAACGACTAATACATACTATTATTTTCTTACTTAATTAACTAAGTAATCATGGACTTATTGCACGTAAGATGTTACTGAATATAGCATTCTTTATGATCACGTACGAGTCTGACACTATAATTATATAATGAGCGATTTCAACCGCCTTAATTTTCTAAACCATGAGGCAATATTTTGTAGACTTTTATTTAAAATTCTGTTAGATAACTATTTAACTTAATTATTGTGTTTATCATGATTCAAAACGTCCTTAAAACAATATGCATGCTCAAGAACACAACTCTTGATTAGGGGTGCTAGGTGTTGCTTTCAGATAATTAATAACCATAAAACACATATAGTACTCCATTATGTATTATTTCATTTGATAGAGATGGAAATTTTTCATGTTTATTCTAGTATATATATTCTGCCCTTCTGTATATAACGTTTATGCATGAATCATGAACATGAATTTCAGAATATGCTGGAATCCCAAAAAAGCATGGAAGTTACTTATGTCAAGGATCTTTTATTATATTTTCTAACCATTTTCCAAGTGCAGTAAATTTTTATTTTATTTTTTGTACAGATGTTTAGTAAATTTTATGCCAAAATATGAAGATAAATATTGGAAGGAAGCTCAGTACTCCTAGTAAACATTTATATAAATACTTAGCAAACTATGCTCGTGCGATGCACGAGGCCCAACGTGATTAATTTGGTTACTCACTTTAGTTAGCCTTTATGATTTGTATATTTTGCAAAGGATACCGTGATTCTCCTTAGTGAGTCTCCATATTTTGTTTCTTTTTCTCTTATTTTTCCCCTCAATTTCTCAATTGTTGTTAAAATTTGACTTATTTTGGTTATGTCTGCCTCTTTTTATATTTAGTAAGTTGACAATTCAAATATTCTACATGTCAAGTTTATAATCACAAGATTCAAAGGATGTTTTATTATATTATACACATTTTTAATTTAGAACCACAAGATTCAAAAGTCTAAAACTCCGTCGCTTTAATTAGCCAGTCTTTAAGGTTTGTATTCTGTAAATAACTTTTAAAAACATTCTAATTGTTATTATATATAGCAACATATACAAAATGTATTTTATGTACCATCACTTTAGTTATAGTTAAATAATTATGGAATTAAGTCTTTGAGATGGAAAGAGTCTAGGAAACAGCCTCTTGCAGAAATGCAAGGTAAGGCTGCGTACAATAGACCCTTGTGATCCGGCCCTTCCCCGGACCCCGCGCATAGCGGGAGCTTAGTGCACCGGGCTGCCCTTTAGATGGAAAGAGTCAGACTTTTTTTCTCATTGTTATGACAATGAAAGTTGTTCATCTATGTGAAAAAGAAAAATAGTAAGAATATGAGGGGAAATTAATATTTTGATTCTAGATTTTTTTTTTTAAATTCTTTAATATCTTATATGTATACCGACAGGTTGATGTCCATCTCAATGAACTAATTGTTCAGATCCAAACCTAAGTACCATTGTTGTATATATTGTATCTTTTAAAAGCAAAACTAATAAAATATTTTTATTAAATTAATTAAAAAATATGTTAATAAGGGGTAAATTAGTTACATTATAATTTTTTATATTAACAATTATAGATAAAAAAGAATTGTTACAAAGAAATCATAATTAAGATTTAATTAATTTTATCTTGGCTTTGTAAATGAATAAGTAATTTGGAAATATATTTTTAATAATGTGGCCAAGTAATATGGGACGGAGAGGATAAGATGGGAAAGATTTAATTAATTTTATCTTGATTTTGTAAATGAACAAGTAATTTGGACATATAATTTTAGTAATGTTGAGTACTTTCATTTATGAACAAGTAAAAGTGCACGGAGGAAATAAATATGTGTTGGAGAATTAAAATTGAAGTGCATACGTGTATACATGAGGAGAGAATAAATATTCAGTATTATGATATGTCCACGTGGGATAAAAAAGTAGTTTAGTAATGTGGCCAAGTAATATGGAACGGAGGGAGTACTTCATTTATTAATTCTTAAAGAGCTTGAAAAGTCAAAAGTCAACAAGTATAAGTGCACGGAGGAAATAAATGTGTCGGAGAATTAAATTTGAAGTGCATATGTGTATATATGAGAAGAGATAAATATTTAGTACTATGACATATGTCCGCGTGGGATAAAAAAGTAATTGGTTAAAATGTACAATTTATATAGCTTGTGGTACAAATTTGTATTGTTGTGTTAGTCCTCTCTTCACACTTATATATATTACAATTTATATAACTTTTGGTACAAGTATTCATTGCTGTGTTAAAGTGTACAATTCATATAGCTTCTGGTACAAGTGTTCAATTCATATAGCTTCTGGTACAAGTGTTCAATGTTGTGTTAATCCTCTTAAGGCACTTATATATAATAACTAGCAAACATCGCACGGGCCCAACATGATTAATTTGGTTATTCATTTTAGTTAGTCTTTATGGTTTGTATATTTTGTAAAGATACCGTGATTCTCCGTAGTGAGTCTCCATATTTTGTTTATTTTCCTCTTATTTTTCCCCTTAATTTCTCAATTGTTGTTAAAATTTATCCTATTTTGGTTATGTCCGCATCTTTTTATATTTAGTAAGTTGACAATTCAAATATCCTACATGTCAAGTTTATAATCACAAGATTCAAAGATATTTTATTATATTATACACATTTTTAATTTAACTACAAGATTCGTAAGTCTATCTTTATTTCTTAAACTCCGCACTTTAATTAGCCAGTGTTTAAGGTTTGTATTTTGTAGATAACTTTTAAAAACATTCTAATTATTATTATATATAGCAACATATACGAAATGTATTTTATGTACCATCACTTTAGTTATAATTAAAAAATGATGGAATTAAGTCTTTGAGATGGAAAGAGTTGGACGCAATGAAAGTTGTTCATCGATGTGAAAAGAAAATTAGTAAGAATATGAGGAGAAATTAATATTTTGATTATAGATTTTTCTTTTAAATTCTTTAATATCTTATATATATACCGACAGGTTGATATCCATCTCAATTAACTAATTGTTCAGATCCAAACATAAGAACTATTGTTGTATATATTGGATTTTTAAAAAGCAAAACTAATAAAATATTTTTATTAAATTAATTAAAAAAACATGTTAATAAGGGGTAAATTAGTTACATTATAATTTTTTATATTAACAATTATAGATAAAAAGAATTGTTACAGAGAAATTAAAATTAAGATTTAATTAACTTTATCTTGATTTTGCAAATGAACAAGTAATTTGGACATATATTTTTAGTAATGTGGCCAAGTAATATGGGACGAAGGGAGTACTTCATTTATTAATTCTTAAAGAATGTGAAAAGTCAAAAGTGGACAAGTAAAAGTGCACGGAGGAAATAAATATGTATCGGAGAATTAAAATTGAAGTGCATATGTGTATACATGAGGAGAGAATAAATATTCAGTATTATGACATATGTCCACGTGGGATAAAAAAATAGTTTAGTAATGTGGCCAAGTAATATGGGACGGGGTTACTTGTTCATTTACAAAACTAAGATAAAATTAATTAAATCTTTCCCATCTTATCCTTATTAATAAATGTTCTTGAAAATAGTCAATTTTGATTAGAATGTATTTATTGGAGAGAGTTAGGAGTAAGATACTAAAATATATACACATATTAGTCCCTGCTTAGAGTACAATTTCAATTGCTTTTTGTACAACTTATTGTTCTTTGTGTTCGTCCACTTTAGGCGTTTATATATAATATAATATATATAAGAAATTTAAAAAAATTATCTTATTTTGGTTATGCCTGCCTCTTTTTATATTTAGTAAGTTGACAATTCAAATATCCTACATGTCAAGTTTATAATCACAAGATTTCAAAGGATATTTTATTATATTATTCACATTTTTAATTTAGAACCACAAGATTTGAAAGTCTATCTTTATTTTTTAAACTCCGTGTCTAGTCAAACGTAGGCACTTAAATTGAGACAGAGGGAGTATATGCCAAATGAAGGAAATAAAAGGACAATTTAGACACTGCCGACCCGTGGGGACTTAAAAAAGTAAATACACAAGAGGTAGAATTAATGTTCAACTTCTGAATTCAGTTGCTTTTTGTACAACTTATTGTTGCTGTATTTGTCCACCTTGGACGTTTATTATACATAAGAAAAACATAGAATAGAAAAGTAGACATATATTTTTAGTAATGTGGCCAAGTAATAAGAGACGAAGGGAGTACTTCATTTATTAATTCTTAAAGAACGTGAAAAGTCAAGTATAGCGATGTGGCCAGGTAATATGGGACGAAAGGAGTACTTCATTTATTAATTCTTAAAGAACGTGAAAGTCAAAAGTGAATAAATAAAAGTGCACGGAGGAAATAAATGTGTCGGAGTATTAAAATTGAATCTTTTTGTACAAACACGTGTACATTCATCATTAATGAAATTGGCAAAATTTATAGTACAATCTAACGTGTCCTTCACCAGTGAAATAGGGTGTAACATGGAATGCTTTATGTACAATTTGTTAATGCTGTGTTGGTCCTCCTTTGGCACTTATATATAATAGAAATAGAAATATAATATTCAGCACTATGACATATGACCACGTAGGATAAAAAAGTTGTTGGTTAAAATGTACAATTTTGTTACACCCCGTACTTCGTACGTCGGAATATTCTAAGTTGGTTGCGACGAGGTATGGACAAGACTTTTAATTTCCGGTTTTGTTGATTTTGTCTCAACGCATAAGTATGTTGCATATTCGTTTTTGTTGATACGAAGTGTTAAGGGTAAGATTGGAATAAGGAAAAATTAGAGAATGAAAGTTGGAAAAATTTGGGACCAAAAGATGAATTATGGAAAGTTGGCCATTATTTGCAAATAGCCATGTGTGGCCGGCTATATGTGTGTGTGTGGGCCATATGGCCAAGTGTTTAAATTACATATGTAGTCCAAGATGACTAAGTAGTCATCTTTACCACTTTGTTGCCTTAAGAAAAATCAAGAAACATGGAGAAATTAGAGAATGAAAGTTGGAAAAATTTGGGACCAAAAGATGAATTATGGAAAGTTGGCCATTATTTGCAAATAGCCATGTGTGGCCGGCTATATGTGTGTGTGTGGGCCATATGGCCAAGTGTTTAAATTACATATGTAGTCCAAGATGACTAAGTAGTCATCTTTACCACTTTGTTGCCTTAAGAAAATCAAGAAACATGGAGAAAGATGAAGAGATGAGAAACGGCCAAGAAAGAAAAAAATGGAAGACCAAAATTGATCATGGAAAAATTATTTCTTCTTGTTTTCCTACTAATTGGAGGGTGCTTAGTAACGTGGAGTTGTTGTTTCAAAGCGTTGGATTGTTCGTTTTCATCCTTGGCCAACTTTGAACAAGTTGAGGAATTGTGAAGAAAGGTAAGTTGTAATCTTGTTTTATGAGTTATGGAAGGTTTATGTGTATTGTAGTATGTTAATATGGATGAAAAATCATGAAAATATGGATGTTGAAGTCAAGCCTTGGGTATTGATGTTGGCCGTGTATGTGTATTGTATGTCCAAGAGTGAATCAATTCTAATTTTGCATGTTGGTTGTTGTAGTTGTGTTGGAAATGAACGGAAATCATGAAACTTTGAATGTTGGTGTTGGTCGTGATTGTGGTGTATGTGGCCAGTAGGGGCTGTTTGGAGGGAGCTTGGTGAACTAATTTAATGTGGTGTTTTGGTTGTTGTTTGTTGTGGATTATGTGATAAAAATAAAGGTATAATGACTTATGTCGAAGTTGTAGTGTTGTGTATCGTGTTTTGGAAGTCAATATGGTTATTATGTTTTCTTATAATTATGAAGGTAATGTAGTAATGTATGGAACCGTTGACGTAGTTTGTGAAATTGAAAGAAAGAAACGTATTATTGTCGTATTCATTAAGTTGGAAGGTTGCCGTTTCATAGTATATTGTTCGAATTGTCTTCAATACTTTTGTGGATTGTCCTAATGTTCTTA